>NW_026734302.1:0-5000 GCF_949786415.1 Peromyscus eremicus
CTATCTCTTAATATAACCCTGGCTTATCTTGGAACAATTCTGAGAGATCAAAACTGAACTCTTCTATGAAGTTCAAGGGCAGCCTGGGTTATGTGAAAGATTCTGTGTTTAAAATAGGCAGGCAGGCAGGCAGGCAGGCAGACAGACAGACAGACAGACAGAACAAATAAATACAATCAACTTTAAAAAACAAACATAGAACAAGAGAAAACAGAAGACAGTTCAAGGGCAGCCTGGGTATGTGAAAAATTCTGCGTTTAAAATAATACCTAGCTAGGTAGGCAGGCAGGCAGGCAGGCAGGCAGGCAGGCAGGGAGGTAGTTGGATAGACAGACAGACAGACAGTTCAGACAGACTGAACCCATAAATACAATCAACTTTCAAAAAACAAATACAGAACAAGGAAAAGCAGAAGCCATTTCAAGGGCAGCCTGGGTTATGTGAAAGATCCTGCGTTTGAAGAAATAGAAGGCTCAGAAGACCATCTTAAGCAACATAGCAACATAGCAAGTAGGAGCCATCCTGGTGTTGAAAGCAGATAGACAAACAAACGGACGAGTGAGTGAATGGATGAATGAATGAATTATATATATATATATATATATATATATATATATATATATATATATCTGAATCAAGCGAAAAGACTTAAAACAAAACACGTTGACAATGTATTATCTCTGGAAAGAAAATACAAGTGCTGTTTTAATTTTTGCTCTAACTCGGTATTTAGTCTGAGAACTGGGGGGTGGGGGTGGGGGTGGGGGTGGGCGGCGGTGGCGGCAAGGAACACCACAACAAAAACCAAACCCCAAGAAGGTGGTGAAATGTCTTTAAAAGGACATCCATCTAAATGGCAGGCACACGGAACTGCCCTCGCCGGCCGCCTCCCTCCCTCCCTCCCTCCCTCCCTCCCTCCCTCACACCGAGTTTGGATGCCACCATCCCCTAGTTGTGCCAGGCAGCCCCTCGCCCGCCCCACATACTCCGAGGAGTAACGGATCGATCGGTCAGTCACACTCTTTCACGCGGAACGCTCTCTGTTTGAGAGAGCGATTCGCCTGTTTTCATAGCTTCCCGTCATACTTTCGTTTTCGTCTCCTGAGGGGGTCGGCCTGACTCCAGGCCGCGTTCGCTGTGTCCCGGCGCGACCACGGCCAGCCAGCGTTTTTGCCACTCGGGAGCGGTGGTGAGTGCCCTGTCCTGTGCCCCACGGGGGGGGAGGGGGGGGACGGGACACGACTGATCATGGGAGGACCCTCCGGAGCGCCAGAGTGCTTGAGACTCGCGAGCGAGCGATCTGTGTTGTTTCCTTGAGGATCGAGACGGTTGTCGGGCGACACCTAGCGGTGGCAGTTATGTACAACGCTCCTGGTCCTCGTTCGCTGACAACAAGGACGGCGAACTGCCTGCCGTTAGCCGGGCAGAGTGACGATAGTCCGGGCAAGCAGGCGGGTGTGTCCCGGAGGTGGTGTCGTGTTTGGAAACGGTCTCTGTGTAGGAGGTTGTACCAGAGGACTAAGACGGAGGTGTGCGTGCAGGCTGGGACAGATGAGAGAGGCCGTCGGGGGGGGGGGGGAAGAACTTTAGCGGGTCGACCAGAAGGCTCAGGTCCTTCGTGAATCACGGATAGGTGTCAGAGTCCACCCAGGCCTTTTTCTGCACGAGCCCCGGGTCTCCCCGGCGGCGGCGGCGGCGGCGGCGGGCCACGGCGTCCCGAAGCCGAGAGCGGGCGCCTGTCCCGGCCTCCCCGCCGGCCCTGCCCGGGCCCCGCGCTGTCTCGGGGCTTTTCGTTCTCTCGTTGCTCCTGCACGAGCCCCGGGTCTCCCCGGCGGCGGCGGCGGGCCTCGGCGTCCCGAAGCCGAGAGCGGGCGCCTGTCCCGGCCTCCCCGCCGGCCCTGCCCGGGCCCCGCGCTGTCTCGGGGCTTTTCGTTCTCTCGTTGCTCCTGCACGAGCCCCGGGTCTCCCCGGCGGCGGCGGCGGGCCTCGGCGTCCCGAAGCCGAGAGCGGGCGCCTGTCCCGGCCTCCCCGCCGGCCCTGCCCGGGCCCCGCGCTGTCTCGGGGCTTTTCGTTCTCTCGTTGCTCCTGCACGAGCCCCGGGTCTCCCCGGCGGCGGGCCTCGGCGTCCGGGCTTCCCTGCACGTCGGTCCCCGGTTGCTTTGTAGAGTCTCTCCCCCCCCCTTTGGTTGCCTTTCTCCACATACCCTCATATCCCGGGCGGCTGATCTCGGGTTCCTTGGCCGGGAGGGCGCGGGGTGCCCGGCTTTTCCAGCATGTACATCTCGCTCTCTTGGTCCTCTCACGGTTATGAGGTCGACCAGTTGTTCCTTTGAGGTTCGGTTCTCTTGTTCATGGGGAGATTTTTGGGACGTTTTGCCCGGCCTGAGTTCCAGAAGATCCCTGTGGCCTGTGAATTACTGCCCCGCACGTGTTGTCATTGTCACACGTTGCGATCTGCCCTTATTGTATCTGCAGATAGGTACTGACACGCTGTCCTTTAAGTGGGTGACATTAAAGGACTATGGTTTTCTCAGGTTGCCGTTTCCTCCGAGGCTGTTTGGGTATTCCCGTCCGCTCCCTCAGCCTCCGCTCTTGGGTCAAAGCAGCACCTCGAGCCCGGCCCGCGTGTGCTTCCCGTGCTTTGCAGCGTGGTGTGCCTCTTTTTTTTTTCTTTGGGCGGCTCTTTGGACCGTCGGCTTCCTTTTGGCTGGCTGCGGCGCGTGTCAGGTGTTCCCGCTTCGTGGTTGTTGTCGCCCTTGTTTTTACCGTGCTGGTGGGGATGGCCGGAGGGCTCTGTGGGCTCTGTGGAAAGGTGCTGTATTCTGGGCCTGTGCCCCTGCCCCTCGCCCGCTGTGTCCCCCCTGGCCACTGCCGTTTTTATTTTCCGCCCATCGTCCTGTGGGGCTCCCGAGACTCTCCACTGGCCAGCCCGGGTCGCGCCGCTTTTCTCGCACACCACTCAACGCACCCGGTGTTCCTCTCTTGCATCTCCCGAGCGTAGCTTTTTTTTTTTTTTTTTAAATCTGCGGCATTGCTTATTTTTGAGGCAGAGAGAGGTCCCCCCCCCTCTTTCTCCTCCGGCTCTTGGAGCTCCCGAGCCTCCATTGGGTCCCCCGGCTTTTTTTTTTTTTTTTTTTTTCCTTCCCCCTTTCGTTGGCAGTTTTTTTTTTTTTTTTTTTTTTTTTTTTCTTTTTTTTTTTTTTTTCTTCTCCCAATCCCGTTAGAAAGCACGACTTTTCCCGTCTCGCATTGTGTTCTCTCCCGCTCTCGCTTGGTTTACTTCCCGACTTTGCGTCTCTGCTCGTATGGAAATTCCCGGTTTTAAACTTTTTTTTTTTCCTCTCTGGATCGATGTGGTGCTCTCGTGCTGTCTTCGGGCCGGAGCCTAAGCCGCGCCAGGCGAGGGACGGACATTCATGGCGAATGGCGGCCGCTCTTCTCGTTCTGCCAGCGGGCCCCTCGCCTCTCCTCCCCACCCTCGGGTGGTGTGTGGAAGGCAGGGGTGCGGTTATCCGGCCTGAGCCCTGTCTGACCCCCGCACTTCCCGCTGTGGTTCGTGGGGTTCCTGTGACGCGTCAGGTGCTCTGTCGCCCTTACGCGGCTCACTCTGCCCGGTGTGGTTTGCTCGGCCCTCTTCCCCTGACTTGGGGGAAGGGGTAGACCGGTCTGCCGCGTCGCATGCCCTTCCCGACCGGTGTGTGCGTGTGCCTCGCTCGCGGTCCTCGTGGTGCTCCTGGAGCGTTCCGGGCTGACCCTCCAAAGGTGCCCGTTTCTGAGTGGTGGCGTCGTTTCCCGTTCCCCGGCGCGCCTCCTGTGCTCGGTCTGGCTGCAGTAGCGGTGCGTGTTTTTGTTCCCGGTTCGTTGTCGGCGGGTCCGTGTCGCCTCTGAAGGCGGGAGGTCGAGAGACCCCGAGGAGGGATAGCGGTAAGAGAGGCTCTGCGGTGTTGCCCGTCTTCTGAGAAGGGGGGAACTTTCCCCTTGGGCGAGCCACCCACCGCGCTACCTTAGCTGCCTTCTCCCGTAAGCTCTCCGTGCGTTGGTGTTGGTGTCGAGCGTTGGCGGGGCCGGCCTGGTTTTTGTTACTACCCTCTTTAGAGGGGGTGTACTCTGTTAAGTACTCCCCGCCGTCGCCACCCGGCGGGTGCCCGAGAGGCCTGGCTCTTGGGGGGGACCCGTTTTTTTAACCTCGGCCCGGGTTCCCCTGTCCGCGAAAGCTCAAGGCATGCCCTGGAGAAAAGAGAGCCTTACCGATACCGCAGACCTCCCCGCGTCCGCCCGCACGCGAGCCGCTCTCGGCGGTCGCAGCTGGAGGCCCGTCGGGCTGGGTCCGTCCCGCCCTCGTTGAGAAAAGTCTCTTCTCTAGCGATCCGAGGAAGGGGCGTGCTCTTGCGGTCTCTTTGGGGTTCCCTCCCGCATGGTCCCCCACGACCGCCCGCCCCGACCGCCCGATGCGCGTAGCTTTGGCCGGGTGTCCCCCCCATGCCCGTCTCCTGGGGGGGAACCCGAGTGTGTCCGTGCTCCTTTGGCCTACCGCGGCCCGCGCCTCCTCGCTCCGAGTCCGAGGAGGGATCACGCGGGGCAAGAGCCATGGTCATGCCGGCGTGTTTGGAGCCCGGGGGGTTCTCGTGGTTTAGTTGGAGGGTCGCCGCGGGATGTGGAACGGGGGGGGGGGTGCTGTGTGTGGTAGGTGGGCTTCCCGGGTCCCACCCGTCACCCCCCCCCCGACGTGTTCGCCTCGCCTGCCCGCCGCGTGCGGCCCCCTCCCGCGCGTCCCCGTTTTCGCCGTTCCCGCGGCGCGGACATGCCGTGTGTGTCGCGTGTGCGCGTAGTCGCTCGTGCTGCGGCGTTGTGGAGTCGCCTCGCTCCCCCTCCCCGGCAGCGTTCCCACGGTTGGGGACTACCGGTGACCTGTTCCCCCTTCTCGGGGCCGGGGATCCGGGTCCGGCGGGATCGACCTCTCTCTCGGGTGTGTGCGGCCTTCGGGGAACGACGGCCGGTCG
>NW_026734302.1:15000-17500 GCF_949786415.1 Peromyscus eremicus
CGTGCGTGCGTGCGTGCGTGCGTGCGTGCGTGCCTCCGTGCGTGCCTCCGTGCGTGCCTCCGTGCCTCCGTGCCTCCGTGCCTCCCTCTCTTGCGCACACACATTCCTCAGCTGTCCGATTTTTATTTTATCTTGTTATCTAGCCCTTCCAACTCACTCACTCAATCGTGCTGGATTAAAGTCAGTAGCTAGCAAAGCAGCTAGCTACTGACTTTATATTTTATATGTATCATTCAGTGCTGGCTGGCTGGCTGGCTGGCTGGCTGGCTGGCTGGCGCGTACACGCGCACAGGCGGGCACGCACGCACGCACGCACGCACGCACGCACGCACGCACGCACACGACAGATGGGGTGGTGGGAGAGTGGAGCATTGTGGTGAGGAGGGTATTGGCTGTTTGTTTGAATAAAACAATTCATTTCATTTATTTTCTTCTGCTCTGTATCCAGGCTGGATCCACCATCCATCCACCTTGCCGGTCTGGATTGACTGCAACTGTCCTCCTTCCTTCCCCGAGTCACGAAACGAATCACACACATACAACAAAAGAAGAAATTTAGGAAGACATCTCTTTCCCCTACAACCCCACCCATGCCCTGCCCTCTTCCTCGGTATACTTAAATAAATAAATAAATAAATAAATAAATAAATAAATAAATAAATAAATAAACCAAAGAATGAAGAGTTCCCGGTTGTTTGTTGACTTTTAATTTCATGGGTCCCTCAAATCCCTACTCCCCACCCTCGGCTTATGGCTGTGTGTGTTAGTGGGTGTGTTTTAGAACTCACTGTCCTGTACACTTTCAGAAAGAGTGTTATCAGGAAGAGAATCATTCATGAATAACAGATGTCCAAGCAGGTAACATCTCATCTCAGATGGTTTCTTTTGGAAGCTTGGAGGAATTTGGTTCCTCTTTGTTGTCCCTCCTCTTTCCAGAACAGACACTGGTTAGAATCAGTCCACTTCCCCGCGGATGAAAATGGCGCACCCACAGACAGATTTCCTGGGATCTGGTTGACCTGGGAGGTGGAGGGTGGGGCCGGGGGTGGGGGGTGGGGGTGGGGGGGTGGGGTGGGGGTGGGGGTGGTGGAGACAGTCTCTCCGAGACTGGTTATGAAACACCTACAGACCTAGAGAGGTTCGGTCGGTCGGTTGCACCCACCGGTTTGGTTTTTCATGAATGGTTTTGTGTCTCCGGGGAATGCTTGGCCAGGCAGACAGAGAGATGAAGCGCTTTAAAATCCCATAACCGTATTAGCTGGAGCCCCCTTTTCCTTTCCTAACTTCGATATGATATATGGAAGGGGCTGCTGCGGCGTCTCGAAGAAATCAAGTGTCTGACCACCAGATGAGTTACTTTCATACCAGTGTACCTACCTACCTACCTACCTACCTACCTACCTACCTACCTACCTACCGATACACATCAAAAAGCGAGCGGGCATGTTTTCCCATATTCACAAACATGTTTTTTTTCTCCCATCCTCCGACGTTAACCTCCATCCACTTAAAACAAGTATGTCAGGCGTAGCTTCTTTCCCAACTTTTACATCAAGACATAACAACGATGATCATTTGGTGAGCTTGGCCAAATATCGAGCTGGCATCATCTCCAGACAAGACCCCTGAGATGCATCAGCTAGCTTCCAAAGAATGTTGGGGTGTTTTGTTTTGTTTTGTTTTGTTTTGTTTTGTTTTTGTTTTTGTTTTTGTCCCCCCCACCCCCCACCCCAGGAATGAATGATCATATCTGTCCCATGCATGATTGACAAAATGGCGGCACTAAAACCGCCAAGAGGATCATCACTACTGCAAGTAGAGGCCCCAGCAGTGTGTTTCTTCTGCACTCACTGCTGTCCAGCAGTGAGACTGTCCCCGTGAGTGTTGCTTTCCTCTGGGGACCCGTTGGACAAGCACTCATAGACTGGTCCAATATGAGGCCGAACGTTCCCAAACACTCTGCATTTTGGATATTCCTCACCTGGGACAGAATTGCACACTAGCTGGCTGGCTGGGAGTGGGTTGCGTATGCGGGAAAAGAACACTTAACACTCACAGCTGTGGTGGGTTGGTTGGTTGGTTGGTTGGTTGGTTGGTTGTTTTTTTTTTTTTTTTTGTTCTTTGGAGGGGTTTGGGAATTTTTATTTTGAATAGATGATTTCTCCTCCCTCCCTCCCTCCCTCCCTCTCTCTCTCTCTCTCTCTGTCTCTCTCTCTCTCTGTCTTTCTTTCTTTCCTCCTAGGATTCCCCTGCACGTGTGCATGTGGGCTTACGCAGCGCACAGATGATGTTAAGACCCCCCCCCCCCCTTGCTTGCGGTCACATAGCTGGAGGAGTGGCTGGAATCCTAACATTTACAGTCACAAAGTTCAGCTGCGTTCTTTTTTGTTTTTTGGTTTTATTTTATTGTACTTTGTTTTATTTATTTATTTATTTATTTATTTATTTATTTATTTATTTATTTATTTATGTTGTTGTTGTTGTTGTTGTTTCCTTTTTG